>NC_044040.1:204772091-204784591 GCF_901765095.1 Microcaecilia unicolor | reverse complement strand
GACATAGATAATTTTTTAAAAAGAAAATGAACGCCATACAAAAAAAACCCCAGAAAAGCTGTTCATTCATACTTAGAGAGTAGCCAGGGCCGCTGAGAGACTGGGCCGGGCTCGGGGCAAGGCCAGCCCCGAGGTCGTCATCACCGCTGCCCCCCCCCCCCCAGGCCGCTGCACCGCAGTTCTCACCCGCCCCCCTCCATCCGCCACCGGGCCGGGCCCCCTGCATTGAAATCATCACAGCGCCTCACCTGTCACCTCGCTCCGTGTCTGAAAGCGCAGCCAGCAGCGGCAGATCAGATTCGCTTCCCTTTGGGCCTTCCCTCCCTGTGTTCCGCCCTCGTCTGATGTAACTTCCGCGAGGGCGGGACACAGGAAGGGAAGGCCCGAAGGGAGGCGAATCCGATCTGCCGCTGCTGGCTGCGCTTTCAGTCATGGAGCGAGGCGACAGGTGAGGTGCTGTGATTTCAATGTGGGGAGCCTGGCCAGGTAGCGGACGGTCAACGGAGCCGAGGGCGGGTGAGATCGGGGACTGTGGCACTGGGCCCCCCTTAAAGGCCCAGGCCTGGGGAATTTTGTCCCTCCTGCCCCCCCCCCCTTCTCGGCAGCCCTGAGTGTAGCACACCAGAAGAGAAAGCTGATCGCTCCATCACCCGTGTCTTTCCCAAAAGACCTGTTTAAAAAGATACGTTTTTTTAAGTTAGCCTTAAAAGAGGTTAAGGACGATTGAATGTCAAGGTGAATAGAAAGAGAGTTCCAGATGGAAGGAGAAAGAGAAAAAAAAATGCAGTGTTTCTGTTTGATTCATAGTGTGCATTTTTGGGGTTGGAGAGAACAAGTCGTGATCATTGATAGAATGTAGAAGCCTGGCAGGAGCATAGGGGATAGTTAAATGCGAGCCATAGTCTGGAAAACCAAGTCTTAGGACTTTGAAAGTGAGAAGGGCGATCTTGTATGGAATCCATTTATCAAGCGGTAACCAGTGATGACGTTTGAGTAGTGGAGTTACATGATCCGAGCGTACGGAACGACAAAACAATTTGACTGCAACGTTCCGAAGGGATTGCAGTTTTTTTCATGGTAACTTGGGGTAAGCCTCCATATACGACATTACAATAGTCAAGACTAGTGAATGGGAGGATAAAAGCATGAAAGTGTTGGGGGTCAAATAGGTGACGGACAGTTCGCAATTGGCGAACGAGAATCAAAACATTTAGACAACTGTGAGATTTGAGGAAGAAAAGTAAGAGCGGAATCCCAAGGGATACCTAAATAGCGAAAGCTGGACATTGGAAAAATTGCTGAACCAAAAAGTGAAACAGGAGTTCCAGGAGGTGAACAAGAACCAGGAACCCAACAAGCAACTTTTCTATCAGTGTTTTATTAACCAATTAGCCACTTCATCCCGACATGCTTGTTTTGATCTACGCATTTAACCAACTTATCCCTATCCTGGGAATACCTTCCAAAGTAACTGGATAAAAGTGGAATGGAGGAGTTAGTGGTTAGGGTGGTGGACTTTGTTCTGGGGAATTGAGGAACTGAGTTCGATTCCCACTTCAGGCACAGGCAGCTCCTTGTGACTCTGGGCAAGTCACTTAACCCTCCATTGCCCCATGTAAGCCGCATTGAGCCTGCCATGAGTGGGAAAGCACGGGGTACAAATGTAACAAAAAAAATAGATACTATTGGAGATTCTACATGGAATGTTGCTAGTGGAGGAGTAACCTAGTGGTTAGTGCAACAGACTTTGATCCTGGGGAACTGGGTTTGATTCCCACTGCAGCTCCTTGTGACTCTGGGCAAGTCACTTAACCCTCCATTGCCCCAGGTACAAATAAGTACCTGTATACAATATGTAAGACACATTTAGCCTGCCATGAGTGGGAAAGTGCGGGGTACAAATGTAACAAAAATAAAATAGATACTATTGGAGATTCTAGATGGAATGTTGCTATTCCACTAGCAACATTCCATGTAGAAGCCTGCGCGGCCACATTGGTAATCTGTGGATCTAGTGGAATAGCAACATTCCATGTAGAATCTCAAATAGTAGCAACAGTGGAGGAGTGGCCTAGTGGTTAGGGTGGTGGACTCTGGTCCTGGGGAACTGAGGAACTGGGTTCTATTCCCACTTCAGGCACAGGCAGCTCCTTGTGACTCTGGGCAAGTCACTTAACCCTCCATTGCCCCATGTAAGCTGCATTGAGCCTGCCATGAGTGGGAAAGCGCAGGGTACAAATGTAAGAAAAATAAAATAGATACTATTGGAGATTCTACATGGAATGTTGCTACTATTGGAGATTCTACATGGAATGTGGCTATTCCACTAGCAACATTCCATGTAGAAGGCTGCGCAGGCTTCTGTTTCTGTGAGTCTGACGTCCTGCACGTACGTGCAGGACGTCAGACTCACAGAAGCAGAAGCCTGCGCGGCCACATTGGTGATCTGCAAGGGCCGACTTCTACATGGAATGTTGCTAGTGGAATATCAACATTCCATGTAGAATCTCAAATATAGCAACAGTGGAGGAGTGGCCTAGTGGTTAGGGTGGTGGACTTTGGTCCTGGGGAACTGAGGAACTGAGTTCGATTCCCACTTCAGGCACAGGCAGCTCCTTGTGACTCTGGGCAAGTCACTTAACCCTCCATTGCCCCATGTAAGCTGCATTGAGCCTGCCATGAGTGGGAAAGCGCGGGGTACAAATGTAACAAAAAAAATATATTTGTAAAGACATACATACTTAAGGTGGCTAATTTTGGAGCGATGAAGGGTGTGAATGCTTCAGAGAAGGGGGATAGAAATTTGATGTGGAATTAGGTAGTGCTGTTCCTGATGGCTGGGGATTGAGAGAGAATCAGAAGGAGAAACTTGGACATAGAGTGTGCAGGATAAGAACATAAGAACAGCCATGCTGGGTCAGACCAATGGTCCATCTAACCCAGCATCCTGTTTCCAACAGTGGCCAACCAAGTCACAGGTACCTGGCACAAACCCAAAATAGTGGCAACATTCCATGATACCAATCCCAGGGCAAGCAGTGGCTTCCCCATGTCTGTCTCAATAGCAGACTATGGACTTTTCCTCCAGGAACTTGTCCAAACCTTTTTTAAACCCAGATAAGCAAACCGCTATTACTACATCCTCCGGCAAAGAGTTTCACAGCTTAACTAATATTTCCTCCTATTTGTTTTAAACGTATTTCCATGTAACTTCCTTCAGTGTCCCCTAGTTTTTGTACTTTTGGAACGAGTAAACAATAGATTCATTTTTACTCGTTCTACACCACTCAGGATTTTGTAGACCTCAATCATATCTCCTCTCATCCATCTCTTTTCCAAGCTGAAGAGCCCGAACCTCTTTAGTCTTTCCTCATATGAAAGGAGTTCCATCCCCTTTATCATTTTGGTCGCATTTTGGTAACGGAATTCAAACATGCGTGGGATAAACATAAAGGAATCCTGTTCAGAAGGAATGGATCCTCAGGAGCTTAGCCGAGATAGGGTGGCAGAGCCGGTGGTTGGGAGGCGGGGATAGTGCTGGGCAGACTTATACGGTCTGTGCCAGAGCTGGTGGTGGGAGGCGGGACTGGTGGTTGGGAGGCGGGGATAGTGCTGGGCAGACTTATACGGTCTGTGGCCTGAAGAGGACAGGTACAAATCAAGGTAGGGTATACACAAAAAGTAGCACATATGAGTTTATCTTGTTGGGCAGACTGGATGGACCGTGCAGGTCTTTTTCTGCCGTCAGCTACTATGTTACTATGTTCTTTGAACCTTTTCTAATTCCACTATATCTTTTTTGAGATACGGCGACCAAAACGGAACACAACACTCAAGTTGAGGTCGCAGCACGGAGCGATACAGTGGTATTAAAGGAAGATGATTGATGACAATTACTAGGTATTTGAAAGTTTGTACTAGTGGAATAACTGTGCCAACCAGTGAGAGAGCGGATACAGGTCTCAAAGAGGCCAGTGATCCAGCAGGTGGTGGACTTAGAGGGATTAAGTACTAAGCAGTTGGCCTGCAGCCAGGAAGAAATACTATTGAGGCAGGATTGTAGTAGAAGATCAGGTGATTATAGGGTGAACAGGTGCAACAAGAGGAATGTCATTTGCGTAGTAATAGGCCGAAATGCCATGTGATTGATTTAGTGATGTTAGTGGACTGAGAAAAATATTAAAGAGAAAACTGTTGACACCTAATTCTATTTCCCCAGCAGCAGAAGGACACAGTTTTACCTGGTTTGAAATACATAACAGCAATTACTTTTTCTCACCTATTTACTTTCTAGTATAACGATTTGTATTTCCTTCTCTTTGCTGCTTTCAAGACTTTTCTATTGATTTTATTGTAAACCAGTGGCGTAGCTAAGGGTGGGCCTGGGTGGGCACAGGCCCACCCATTCTTGCCTCAGGCCCACCCAGTCAGCAGCCCATGAGGTCTCACTACTCTCTTTACCTCTTCTCGTGGCCTGGCATCTGCCTGTCTCTCTCTAGAATCCAAACATAATTTTCTGTAAGTGAGGTATTAGAATGGGAGAAAAAGTCTGTAAAATTTAGCACTGAACCTTTCCTGACCAGGGGCTTTTTGCAAGGGGGAAATGATATTACTTCTGCAATTTCTATCATAGTAAAGGGTTGAATAGATAAATCCTTCCTCTCAGTACCCTTCTCCACCACCGCCAACTCCAGGCTCCGCTCATTCTGCCTCGCCTCACCCTATGCTTGGAACAACCTTCCTGAGCCCTTACACCAAGCCCCCTCCCTGCCCGTCTTCAAGTCTTTGCTTAAAGCCCACCTCTTCAACGCTGCGTTCGGCACCTAACCCTTACCGTTCAGCGAATCCAGACTGCCCCAATTTGACTGCCCCTATCGGACCGACCGTTCACTTGTCTATTAGATTGTAAGCTCTTTGAGCAGGGACTGTCTCTCTTTGTTAAATTGCACAGCGCTGCGTAACCCTAGTAGCACTCTAGAAATGTTAAGTAGTAGTAGTAGTAGAACCCTCCCTCCAGGTCTACCTCAGAGCCACTGCCGGCAGCAATTCCTATAGGCATCCCATGCCAGCCCTGCAGGCATCTCTCTGTCATGTCCTGCCCTCAACGATCTCACATCTTGTTTTTTTGCTGGGGACGTGGTAGAAGAAGCCTACAGAGCTGGCGTAGGTTGCCTATAGGAATCGCGATGGGCAACAGCTCTGAGGTAGAACCGGGGGAGCAGGTTCAGAGAGAAATGGGCAGATGCTGGGTCATTAAAAAAAAACATTATATTGTATGTATGTACAGGGGTAAGGGTAGGGGGTAGAAAGGGCCCACCCAGGTTAACTCTGGGCCCACCCAAAATGGCAGGTCTGCCTACGCCCCTGTTGTAAACTGCCTATATGGCATACCAATGGACAATAGAGCAAATGTTTACAATATGAAACTAGAGCCTGACCAAATATCGATTTTGGTACCGAAACCAACCCGAAATCTGGTTTCGGATTTAGGCTGAAAATGCAAGTGCATTTTTGGCCGAAACCAAACCCTACTTCCCCCTTCCCCATAATCACTCTCTGCCCGGCACCCCCTTCCCCCACCCTCCCGCCACCCATCAACTGAAAGCCCTCCCTGGGCCTACTTTTAAACCTCCCAGTGGTCTAGTGGGTCTCGAGGATGAGCATTCCCCTGTTGCTCCTGCCCCTGCCAGTTCCACAGCTGAAATGGCTGCTGGGACTTCCCACGGCAGCCTTGCGAGACTGCCATGGGAGGACCTGATAGCCATCTTGGGACTGGAAGCAGGATAAGCAAAAGCAATTCTCAGTAACTCCTGCTTATGCTATTTTCAATCCCAAGATGGTTGCTGGGACCCTCCCTGGCAGACTGCCGCGGTTTGTCCTGGCAGCCATTTTGGCGACTAAAACTGCTTTTGCCCTGAAGACCCACTAGAACATCAGGAAGTTTAAAGGTAAGCCCAGGGAGGGCCTTCGGTGAGTGGTGGGAGAGAAGGAGGGAGCACCATGAGGGCGAGGGGCAGGTGGCAGCAGTGGCGAGAGTGATCGTGGGGGTGGGGGCTGCCGAGAGTGATCATGGGGGGAGGGGGTTTGGTTTCAGCCAAAACTGAACTACAAATTTCGATTGCTGATTTGGTTTCAGTTGAAACCCAGAATCCCGGTTTCGGTGGGCCTCCTTTTGAAACTCTGAATTGTAGCTAATTCTTCTTTGGACTTAGCTGCCAGGCTATGGGTTCAAAACTGTCTGCTGCAAGCCCTAGCAGTAATCTCAGGGTACTGCCACTAGGGGTCAGGCTACCACATAAGGGCATTTATCCCTTTGGAATGTACAACGTGGTGTAAAATAATATTACACCTACATACTTCTAGGTCTGAGATCCGTTTCGTGTCAGGGTATTATTCCATATCTGTTGTGTTGGATTATATAAATTACACATTCCTATTTGCTGTTCCTCTATGCCTGCATAAATGAAGCTGATATGGTTTCTAAAAGTAAAGCATTACTTTCCTAACTTCTGCAATATTTCACATCTAACAGTGGCATAAATTACTTTACCTCTAGCTGGTTTATGAAGTGAATTTTAGTAAGATAAGTATGAGGTGTATGTAGTTTCTACTTCATTTTTAATATTAAATATTAAAAATTAATATTAAATTATCCCAGTCTGCGTGGGATAAACATAAAGGAATCCTGTTCAGAAGGAATGGATCCTAAGGAGCTTAGCCGAGATTGGGTGGCAGAGCCGGTGGCGGGAGGTGGAGATGGTGCTGGGCAGACTTATACGGTCTGTGCCAGAGCCGGTGGTGGGAGGCGGGTCTGGTGGTTGGGAGGCGGGGATAGTGCTGGGCAGACTTATACGGTCTGTGCCAGAGCCGGTGGTAGGAGGAGGGTCTGGTGGTTGGGAGGCGGGGATAGTGCTGGGCAGACTTATACGGTCTGTGCCAGAGCCGGTGGTAGGAGGAGGGTCTGGTGGTTGGGAGGCGGGGATAGTGCTGGGCAGACTTATATGGTCTGTGCCCTGAAAAGGACAGGTACAAATCAAAGTAGGGTATACACAAAAAGTAGCACATGTGAGTTTATCTTGTTGGGCAGACTGGATGGACCGTGCAGGTCTTTTTCTGCTGTCATCTAATATGTTACTACGTTAATATGACTGCTCCAAGAGATTTAGAGCCGCTAGTGAAATGATGTCAAAAAATGATCAACTGACAGTGTAATATTTAATACGTACAGAGTACCCTGTTATTATGTGGTATATTGCACAGAGGAGTCAATATTCAAAAAAGAGCCTGATGAAATTTTGGCCAGCCAAGTCCTTTGCTTTTTGCACAACTTGAACATACCTGCTCATGCCTCTGGTTCATTTCTGTTACGGTCAGTGCGTGTTTTCTAGCAAAAAAGGTGCCAGTATTTCAAATGCCAGACCACCCTTCAGGGGTGGGGTGATCACTGAGGGACCCACCCCACAATAGCCAGGCCCCCTGCAACCAGTCACAGAATCTATGACAAGGCAGAATTGGTGTGTAGAGCCTGAGCTCTTCCATTAAAACTTGGGGTCCATGGGTCGATTTTAGCAATGGAAAAGGTGCCGGTACTCAAATGCCAGGCCACCCTTCAGGGGTGGGGTGATCACTGAGGGACCCACCCCACAATAGCCAGGTCCCTTGCAACCAGACACAGAATCTATGAAAAGGCAGAATTGGTGTGTAGAGCCTGAGCTCTTTTACTATAACTTGGGGACCATGAGTTAATTTTAGCAGACAATGAAAAAGGTGCCAGTACTCAGTACCCCCAAGTACCCCCTCAAAAAAAAGCCCTGGTTACGGTTATGTGTTTGAATGCATTGCTCCTCTGTTGCAAGTAATGGAAAGGCATATGTTATTTCAGTAGATTTTGAGTTGTGTTGTCTTTTTCTATTACATGATGTATCTTCTCTCTTTGGTTTTGTAAGTCTTACTCCCTTCTATTTAAGTTTTCTCCACCTCTCTTCTCCTGGCTACTCATCATATGCACCAGTCCGTCAATGAACTTGGTTTGGTCATACAGTTCTTGACTGTTGCTCTGGAGATGAAGGGATACTTCATCGTTTGGGTTTTCTTGTTTCCTACTTTGTACCTACTGCTTTGGATTTGGATTTTAGATTTAATCCCTCACTTTTCTACATCTGAATTCAAAGCAAATCACATTCCTGAGGGTGGGTATTTCCTGGCCCCAAAGGGCTTAAAATCTAAGGGGTATATTTACTAAGCTGAGCTTTTAACACAGGAATTACTGTGCAGTAACAGTGGTGGCCTGTGCCAACATACAATGCAGAAGACAGGATGAAATGAAGGGGACTGGGCGGGTGCTGCACATTACAGTTTATACAAAGGTACTTACTATACAGTATTCTGTAAGCTACGTTCATGAATGAGAGCCCTGACCATGTACCATCCAGGGGCATAGACAGTAGTCACATTTTTTTTTTTTGGGGGGGGGGCGCAGAGGTAGACTGAGGGGGTCATGCATTTCCTCTCTGCTCTCAACCTCCCCCCCACATGTGGAGTCCCGTGTCTCTCTCTCTGTTTCACACCCCCTGTGTGGATCCTGCTGCTGCTCCCTCATGCTTCCCACCATGCGGGTCCAGCGTCTGTCTGCTCCTCCCCTCCCGGTGGTCCTCCCAGTTGTGGCATGTGACCGGCAGAGGTAGAGGAAAGGCCCTGGTAGGACCGGACGCAGGCAGTCTTTCACTGCCTCTGCCGGTCACATGCCGTGAGTGGAGGACCAATTGCTGGGGTGGGGGAGCAGAGAGAGTTGCCAGATCCTCATGGGGAGGGGGCAGCAAGCAGAAGTGAGCTTCTGCAGAGGCTGATGCTGGACCTGCACAGTGGGGTATGGGGAGGAGGGGGCCTAAGCCCAAAGTGGGGGCCCAGGCCCCCCGTGGCTACACCACTAGTACCACCCATGCTCCTCCCTTGTGTTCAATTCTCCTTGCAAATGCATGCTATGTCAGTTAGGCAAGTATTTGTAGAATAGTGCTTAGATGTCCTGGTAACACTTATTTATTTTTTTTATTTTTGTTACATTTGTACCCCGCGCTTTCCCACTCATGGCAGGCTCAATGCGGCTTACATGGGCAATGGAGGGTTAAGTGACTTGCCCAGAGTCACAAGGAGCTGCCTGTGCCTGAAGTGGGAATCGAACTCAGTTCCTCAGTTCCCCAGGACCAAAGTCCACCACCCTAACCACTAGGCCACTCCTCCACTGTTGCTACTATTGGAGATTCTACATGGAATGTTGCTATTCCACTGGCAACATTCCATGTAGAAGTTGGCCCTTGCAGATCACCAATGTGGTCGCGCAGGCTTCTACATGGAAGGTTGTTAGTGGAATAGCAACATTCCATGTAGAATCTTCAATAGTAACAACATTCCATGTAGAATCTCCAATAGTATCTATTTTATTTTGTTACATTTGTACCCCATGCTTTCCCACTCATGGCAGGCTCAATGCAGCTTACATGGGCAATGGAGGGTTAAGTGACTTGCCCAGAGTCACAAGGAGCTGCCTGTGCCTGAAGTGGGAATCGAACTCAGTTCCTCAGTTCCCCAGGACCAAAGTCCACCACCCTAACCACTAGGCCACTCCTCCACTGTTGCTACTATTGGAGATTCTACATGGAATGTTGCTATTCCACTGGCAACATTCCATGTAGAAGTTGGCCCTTGCAGATCACCAATGTGGTCGCGCAGGCTTCTACATGGAATGTTGTTAGTGGAATAGCAACATTCCATGTAGAATCTTCAATAGTAACAACATTCCATGTAGAATCTCCAATAGTATCTATTTTATTTTTGTTACATTTGTACCCCATGCTTTCCCACTCATGGCAGGCTCAATGCAGCTTACATGAGACAATGGAGGGTTAAGTGACTTGCCCAGAGTCACAAGGAGCTGCCTGTGCCTGAAGTGGGGGTATGTGCACATTAAGGACTTATATAAGGTGCCAAAAAAATCAGCGCATGCTATTCTATAACCCACACCAATTTATAGAATACACATAGTGCCCAGATCCGTGACTAAATTTAGGCATGACCATTTACATCAATTAAAACCTGATGCTAATGCCTGTGCCTAAGTTAGGCACAGATTGTGTGTATTCTATAATAGCGCGAGTAGATTCTAGGAACTCCTATGATCCACCGCCTATGCTCCTCCCGTGGCCACGCCCCCTTTTGAGAGCCACATGTTAAAATTTACACGCACCACTTTACAAAATACACTTAGAAAGTTGTGTGCATAAATTCTAATTAGTGCCAATTAGGGAAAATAATTGCTCAGTATTGGCCAATTATGGTCACTGATTGGCTTGTTAAACAATTAAGTTTGGCACTGGAGAAGAAGGACACAGATATAAAAGTGACTTACTCGATGAATGGAGTGCTTGAGGAAAGAGGTAGGGTAAGATAACACCTGAGGGAATGTGGGGTAAAGTGACTTACCCAAAGTGGAGTAGCCTAGTGGTTAGTGCAGTGGACTTTGATCATGGGGAACTGAGTTTGATTCCCACTGCAACTCCTTGTGACTCTGGGCAAGTCACTTAACCCTCCATTGCCCCTGGTACAAAATAAGTACCTGAATATATGTAAACCACTTTGAATGTAGTTGCAAAAACCTCAGCAAGGCAGTACATCAAGTCACAGTTCCCTTTCCCTTATGACATCACAATATCAGAAGTGAGCCAAGTATTGGGCAATCAAGCCATTGTGACATCACTGATGAGGTTGGCTCTTATTGGTGGAATGAGTGGAGGAGTAGCCTAGTGGTTAGTGCAACAGACTTTGATCCTGGGGAACTGAGTTCAATTCCCACTGCAGCTCCTTGTGACTCTGGGCAAGTCACTTAACCCTCCATTGCCCCTGGTACAAAATAAGTACCTGAATATATGTAAACCGCTTTGAATGTAGTTGCAAAAACCTCAGAAAGGCGGTATATCAAGTCCTAAGAGATGGTGGTGGGAGAAACAGGATTTGAATCCTGGTTATACTGGTCCTCAGCCTGTTCATTTAACCACTAGGTTACTCCTCCACTCTACTCTCTAGTTTATCTGGAAGGTTTCCTAAGTGACTGTCCTTAGCCTCTCTTGGACACTTCCTGGCCTCACCTCTATGAGTAGCAGGAAGAAGAGGCCTTCTCCAGCACTGGAAGACAAGCAGTCTCCTTCCTGCCTATGCCCCGGAAAAGGAAACAATTTTTAATATTTTTGTGTGCATGTAATAAATGTATTATCTTTCTCTGAAATATGTAGGGCAATTCTTCAATTTGGCACCTGCATTTACACGACATTTGTGTACATAAATGTACAGAGTACCATCACTTTTGTAGTTATGCACTCTTGAAAGTGTATAGTGGCAGCAAAGTGAGTAAATGCTATTCAGATGCTAGTGGTCAGTCTATCAAATAAGGCGCAAAGCATTGCCTTATCTGTCAGACTCACCCCTCATGGTGTATCAGAACTCACTGCTAGGGGTTAGGTGCTGCCATTTTACAAGATGGCAGCACCAGAAAGAGAAGCGATTGAGCATTACTCCTGCTTTTTGAGGCAGATAGGAGGTTGGACATCCGAGGAGTATCTGAAGGAGTTGGGAGTATGTCCATAAGGGTCAGAAGAGTTTCCAGAGGGACAGGGGGATGCCCAGAGGGGTATCCAGGATGGGCGGTCTACGGAGCTTGCTGCGACAAAAGATGACAACAGGGCCGCCAACGGCTTGTGGACCTTGCATTGACGCACACAGCTCTAGGGGCAGGACCAGTGTCCAGTAATGGAGAATATAGGGAAGCTCCAGCTCCACAGTAGTCCTTGTGAATATCCATTGCAATGTTTGAAACCACGAAACATCCGATATATCTATCTATCTATCTACTTATCATTTCTATAGCGCTACAAGGCATACGTAGCGCTGTACACCGTACACAGAAGACAGTCCCTTCTCAAAAAGCTTACAATCTAGATAAGACAGGTAAACAGATAGAACCATTAAGGGTAAGGGAATAAAGAGGTGAGGATAAAAGACAAGGTAAGTGAGTTAGGAGTCAAAAACAGTGGTAAAGAGGTGGGTTTTGAGTTGGAACTTGAAAATGGCTAAAGACGGGGCTAGACGTACAGAGTCGGGAAGTCTATTCCAGGTGTGAGGTGCAGCAAGATAAAAGGAATGGAGAATTAGCGGTAGAGGAGAAAGGGACGGATAAGAGAGATTTGTCTACAGAACGGAGTACTCGAGGGGGAACGTAGGGGGAGACAAGAGTGGAGAAGTACTGGGGAGCGGCAGAGTGAATGCACTTATAGGTCAGTAGGAGAAGTTTGAACTGAATACAGAAACGGATAGGGAGCCAGTGAAGTGACCTAAGGAGAGGGCTAATGTGGCCATAGCGACTTTGGTGGAAAATGAGTCACGCAGCAGAGTTTTGGATTGATTGAAGAGGAGAGAGATGGCTAAGAGGGAGGCCAGTGAGTAGTAGGTTACAG